>NW_027141808.1:327500-330000 GCF_036365525.1 Heterodontus francisci | reverse complement strand
GGTGTGTGTGTGTGTGTGTGCATATATATAACTCTCAGTGTCTGGGCTGTGGTGTGTGTGTGTGTGTGTGTGTGTGTGTGTGTGTGTGCATATATATAAGTCTCAGTGTCTGGGCTGTGGTGTGTGTGTGTGTGTGTGTGTGTGTGTGTGCATATATATAATTCTCAGTGTCTGGGCTGTGGTGTGTGTGTGTGTGTGTGTGCATATGTATAAGTCTCATTGTCTGGGCTGTGGTGTGTGTGTGTGTGCATATATATAAGTCTCAGTGTCTGGGCTGTGGTGTGTGTGTGTGTGTGCGAAAAGAGATAAGTCTCAGTGTCTGGCCTGTGGTGTGTGTGTGTGTGTGCATATATATAAGTCTCAGTGTCTGGGCTGTGGTGTGTGTGTGTGTGTGTGTGTGTGTGTGTGTGTGTGCATATATATAATTCTCAGTGTCTGGGCTGTGGTGTGTGTGTGTGTGTGTGCATATATATAAGTCTCAGTGTCTGGGCTGTGGTGTGTGTGTGTGTGTGTGTGTGCATATATATAAGTCTCAGTGACTGTGCTGTGGTGTGTGTGTGTGTTTGTGTGTGTGTGCATATATATAAGTCTCAGTGACTGTGCTATGGTGTGTGTGTGTGTGTGTGTGTGCATATATATAAGTCTCAGTGTTAGGCTGTGGTGTGTGTGTGAGTGTGTGTATGTGCATATATATATGTCTCAGTGTCTGGGCTGTGGTGTGTGTGTGTGTGTGTGTGTGTGCATATATATAAGTCTCAGTGTCTGGGCTGTGGTGTGTGTGTGTGTGTGTGTGTGCATATATATAATTCTCAGTGTCTGGGCTGTGGTGTGAGTGTGTGTGTGAGTGTGTGTGTGTGTGTGCATATATATAAGTCTCAGTGTCTGGGCTGTGATGTGTGTGTGTGTGTGTGTGTGCATATATATAAGTCTCAGTGTCTGGGCTGTGGTGTGAGTGTGTGTGTGAGTGTGTGTGTGTGTGTGCATATATATAAGTCTCAGTGTCTGTGCTGTGGTGTGAGTGTGTGTGTGAGTGTGTGTGTGTGTGTGCATATATATAATTCTCAGTGTCTGGGCTGTGGTGTGAGTGTGTGTGTGAGTGTGTGTGTGTGTGTGCATATATATAAGTCTCAGTGTCTGTGCTGTGGTGTGTGTGTGTGATTGTGTGTGTGTGCATATATATAATTCTCAGTGTCTGGGCTGTGGTGTGTGTGTGTGTGTGTGTGTGCATATATAAGTCTCAGTGTCTGTACTGTGTGTGTGTGTCTGTGTGTGTGTGTGTGCACATATGTAAGTCTCAGTGTCTGTACTGTGGTGTGTGTGTGTGTGTGTGTGTGTGTGTGTGCATATATATATGTCTCAGTGTCTGGGCTGTGGTGTGTGTGTGTTTGTGCGTGTGTGCATATATATATAAGTCTCAGTGTCTGTGCTGTGGTGTGTGTGTGTGAGTGTGTGTGTGTGTGCATATATATAAGTCTCAGTGTCTGGGCTGTGGTGTGTGTGTGTGTGTGTGTGTGTGTGTGTGCGTTTGTGTGTGTGTATGTGTGCATATATATAATTCTCTGTGTCTGGGCTGTGGTGTGAGTGTGTGTGTGTGTGTGTGTTTGTGCATATATATATGTCTCAGTGTCTGGGTGTGGTGTGTGTGTGCATATATATCAGTCTCAGTGTCTGGGCAATGGTGTGTGTGTGTGTATATATCTCAGTCTCTGTGTCTGGGCTGTGGTGTGTGTGTGTGTGTGTTTGTGTGTGTGTGTGTGCATATATATAAGTCTCAGTGGCTGGACTGTGGTGTGTGTGTGTGTGTGTGTGTGTGTGTGTGTGTGTGTGCATATATATAAGTCTCAGTGTCTGAGCTGTGGTGTGTGTGTGTGTGTGTTTGTGTGTGTGTGTGTGCATATATATAAGTCTCAGTGGCTGGACTGTGGTGTGTGTGTGTGTGTGTGTGGGTGTGTGTGTGTGCATATATATAAGTCTCAGTGTCTGAGCTGTGGTGTGTGTGTGTGTGTGTGTGTGTGCATATATATAAATCTCAGTGTCTGGGCTGTGGTGTGTGTGTGTGTGTGTGTGTGTGCATATATATATGTCTCAGTGTCTGGGCTGTGGTGTGTATGTGTGTGTGTGTGTGTGAAAATATATATGTCTCAGTGTCTGGGCTGTGGTGTGTGTGTGTGTGTGTGTGTGTGTGTGTACATATATATATGTCTCAGTGTCTGGGCTGTGGTGTGTGTGTGTGTGTGTGTGCATATATATAAGTCTCAGTGTCTGAGCTGTGGTGTGTGTGTGTGTGTGCATATATATAATTCTCAGTGTCTGGGCTGTGGTGTGTGTGTGCGTGTGTGCATATATATAAGTCTCAGTGTCTGGGCTGTGGTGTGTGTGTGTGTGTGTCTTTGTGTGTGTGTGTGTGTGTGTGTGTGCATATATATAAGTCTCAGTGTCTGGGCTGTGGTGTGTGTGTGTGTGCATATATATTAGTCTCAGTGTCTGGGCTGTGGTGTCT